>NC_052612.1:6272892-6315007 GCF_016545825.1 Eucalyptus grandis
GCACTTTAGAAACTATACAAAAGATCCCATTGAAATTGGATTTACTATATATTTCTTATTCTTACTGTCCAATATATAAAAATCCTTTTATGAAGTACTACTGATTGAAATCTCGTAATAATAGTTCAATTTATTCTTCATTGAATGCAAAAGTAGATGACACTGTGGAATGAATCGAGCGTTGCCATGGGCTTTTGTAGATAGGCACTTTAATTAGGTTATCATGATAGGCACTTTTTTAAGGTTCATATCAATTAAATAAGGTAAGGTTATTTCTTTAAATCTAGTAATATTCTTTCACTTGGGAAAATTATCAAAAAGTCCTAAGCATATTGCACTTTTGCCAATTCAATTTTAAATTATTCAATTTTGTCAATTCAGTGCTAAACATTTTTCACTTCTTACCAATTGAGTGTATTCGACTAATTTGATCAGAATTCATTGACGTTGATAATTTTTATTAATATTTTAATCCTTTTTTAAAAAATTATACTTTTTCGATTTTCTTTCTTTCTTCCCCCATTCTTCTTCCTTTTATCAGTGGCCGGCTACCAACCACCAGTGATGGCCAGCTACTAGCCATGGCTGGGTGAGTTGACCTTGCCGTAAGTGATGCCTAGCCAGGCAAGGCCAAGCCTCGGCAAGGGTCGACCTCACCTAGGTTAGGCAAGACCAACCCTCGCCCAAACTAGGCGAGATCGCCTGGACGAGGGTGAGCCCCCTTGTTCGGCCACATCTTACTAAGGCATGCGAGGCTAGCTAGCTTGGCCATAGTCGGTGGCTAGCACAAAAGGAAGAAGAAAGGAAAAAAAAATTAGAAAAAAAATCAAAAAATAATTTTAAAAATTGTTTACATTAGTGCCAACTGTCCTACATGACACCGCTAATGTTCACATCAGCAAATTCCTATCAAAATTGGCCGGATAGACTCAATTAGCAAGAAGTAAAAAGGTTTATAACTGAATTAACAAAATTAAAAAGTTTATGACAGAATTGGTATAAGTGCAATAGATTTAGAACTTTTTGGACAATTTTCACTATTTCACTAATGTATCTAGAATGTAACCGGTTACCCATATTGAAATTTGTGGCCTGAATTGCTCCGTCAATTTCAAGAATGATGGCATCCGTCATGCGAGCACCTTTTTTGTATTTGTGTAAAATTGAAGTATGTTTTTTTTTATTATAAATTATTGGTGAAATATTATTCTATTTCATAAAAAAAATTCTTCTTTTGAATAGACTAAATTCGAAATTCTTAATTCATGTTATATATTAATGTAAAATATAGGGGTCAACGACAGTTAGGAAATTCCTAATTATCGTTGTTATATGACTGATGAAATTTGTATATGTACGTAACAATATTATTAGAGTATATTTTATAGGAAGTATTATAGAAATGTAAGAATTTTCAATAATTGCTCATTTGCAGTTTTTGAAACTCATTAGAACTAATTTCAATAAAACTAATGCCTCTTTTGTTGAACAAAAGTCATGGTATAAGAGGCAAACATAGATCCTAATTTGAAGCAAAATAAATGGAAAGTGGAAGAAAAACACTCTGTGAGGAAAATAATTAATCCCTTACAAATTAGAGCCCTATAAATCACTTTTAGAGACAATACTTAAAGAAAAAATCATTATATATTTATGTAGATGTTACAACAGTCTAGATTAATTTGCAAAGTTCACTGAACTTTTAGTATTATGGATGTAATTTTTCTGGCGGTGAAATGAGACTCGTTTTATTTTGTGTTGTGTCATCACAGCTTAAATATGTGGTTGTTATAGCTAAGATACATATGACTCCATGCAATGCACATACAAGATAGAACATATAATGTGATTTATTGAGTAAAAATATCTTTCTAGAATCATTAAAATTTCACAAAATATATTTGGTCCATTCACAAGATATAATGGGATTGAGTAGCACATTCCCCAAGGATGAGGTTATCTCTAAATCACTCTCGCCTGTCTTTGAAGTCCAATGGCCACCCGCAATCCTCAAACACCGTTGGAATATTCTCAAACAATTGAAGCACCTCTCTCACATTATTGAACCTCTTTACTAGCACCTCCAAATTTTCATAGTTGGGGCCAAAATTTTTTTTGTTTTGGTGGAGCTTTTCCTTTCTGTAATTTGTGATTTATAAGCTTTGCTATCTTAGAAATAGATTGTGATCACAAATCTTACTTAGATTTTACTCACAAGTTTGGGTAACTACATAATCTCTTAATTGAGCTGAATAAGTGCCGTATACCTTTACGAAGAAGATGACATTCAATCTAGAGAGGGTGGAACAATTTTAAGGGGGATTTTGGTACGGCGCTGTGGAGGCTATTGCAATGTTCTCGACGATTAAATAAGTCTGCTTGATACTTGCTAGAATTCGACGGACATAATATGAAAAGATCATTTTCCTTTCCTTGATCTTGCCCTAGCTTGCATTATGTCTGCCGACTCTATAGATACTTCATGTCGTGGAAATGTCGTATAAATTGCCATGTCATTTAGTAAGATTTTTATAGTGAAATCTTAAGCACCTGTTGATGTCATTAACTCGGTTTGGTATTGCAATCTAATCTGTTATTGTCGACTATCAATACTAGTAGATTAAGGCACGTCAAAGATGTCCTTACTCCAAAATGGGTTTAAATATATTGAGACCAACCAAGCTCCAACCATCCTAATTTGGAGCTCCTGATCCCAGATTTATTCAACCTGATATTCAAGAAAAACATGGAGCTATTTGCAATGACCGACTCCAACGGGGGCAATGTATTCTGTAGGAGTTTTCTTTATGTGGGCTACATTAATTGAGATTGTAATTACCGTTTTACGGTGTTGGTCTAATAAGGTAAGGCATAAAGCTTCTTAACAGTCGGATATGGGCCTAGCTTGTGTGGGCCGAGTTGGGCCTGGCCCGTGATGAGAGGGCCTGTCCAAAACTCTATAAATAGCGCTAAGGTCCCTCCTCTAGCCCTCACTGTTCCAAAATTCTCTCTCAACTCACATAAGGTAATCGTGAGTGGCGGTCTCATCGAGCTAGGATCCGAGGGTTATAGAGGAGAAGATCTTCAGCATTGAAGGCCCGGATTGTTGTCATTTTGCTCCAAGAACGATGAATAACAAATCAGGTACACAAATCTTCCTCTTCAACTTTAGGATGTTCGATATTCTAGTTATGTTGATCTTGGGAAGCCGTTTAGACGGCCTACATTTGGTATCAGAGCCTGCATAAACTAGAAATCGAACATAGGAGCCTTTGAAGAATTTATCCGAATGAAACTTGATTTTGACAATGTAGTCAGATTAATCTTGTTGAGCTGAAAGTTTTCGTGGGTAGCATGTCCCCGGCGGTGGCCGAATTTCCTGTTAATACCCATTTTCGGACTTGACTTAAACTCGGAACGTTTTGCTCGTTTTTCATGATTTTTGGTCCGATAAAAGTGAAATTTTGTTGCATATATGGCTTCTCCTTGTCGATACGAGCATTTTGGTATGTAAAACGCCTCAAGACGATGCTGGAAGCGGCTGCATGCGCCTCCACGTGCCTCCACGGAGCTCGGAGTCGGCCACACGCGCCGCCGCGCCGTCCCACGCGCGCGCACGCGCGACGACGCGTGGCACACGCGCGCGCATGCGCGCCGACGCGTGGACCGACACGCGGCTTCGCGCGCGCGGACCGCCTCGGCGGTTCCGCCTCCGCCAACACGTGTTGGAGATGACGTCATAGTGACGTCACATGCACCGCCTTACGTGCGACCGCCACGTGGCATGTGACGTCACGAGATGACATCACCTTGATCCGACCCGGGTCAACCGGTTTGACCCGACCCGTTGACCATTGACCGGGTTGACCCGACCCGTTGACCGGTTTGACTCGACCCGTTGACCGTTGACCGGTTTGACCCGACCCGTTGACCGTTGACCGGGTTGACCAGACCCGTTGACTGGTTTGACTCGACCCGTTGACCGTTGACCGGTTTGACCTGACCCGTTGACCGGGTTGACCCAACCCGTTGACCGGTCGGACCGGATCGGTACGCCAGCGCGTGCAGCTCACGCGCCGCACACTCTAGCGGCGCGTGAGGGCGCGTGTGACGTCCGTTGGGCGCGTGGTTGATGTCGCCGTCCTCGTATTTGAATTTCCTATCTTGTGGTGTGCTTACTTGTATTTTTTGATGCATTTATGGATATGAAAATGCATGTGAAACCCTAAGGACGTGATTTTGAGGTAATTTTGGTGTATTTTCATGAATTTCTCTATGGTTTTGGAAATACAAATGCATGCCTATGATTATATCATCACTTGAGGAATATGTGTAGTGTTGATATTAAAAGCATGTATTAGTGGCTGGAGCAATGCAATTAGCATGACTTGTGATTTTTAGTGACAAATAGCCCCTGTCATAAAGTCTAAAATCACATGTGAAAGGTAAATGTGAGTTATAAAGTTATATCCCTGATATGAGATAATTTCAATAATTCAGTTGAGTTGTGACCGCCAAAGTGGCACACTTGATTGGTTTTGAGAAATATCGTTCGCATATTGTAAAGGGATGTCTCCTATTCTGATGCATGTTTATACTCCCAAAGGAGGTAATTATGTGTTAGTTTATGGAGGGATACATGTACAACATATGGTTGAAAAGTGACTAGCCCTAGTGGTTCATACACCCAAAGGTGGTGAATTCGCGAAATGTTAGAATATATTTTCATGGACCGCTGTCATGTGAAGAGTATACAATTGCATGTCATATATTCTACCCAAAGGTGCTTATATGATGATGTATGTAGCTCTTAAGATATGTGTTTTGCACTCACATGATGCTAATTATATGTATTGCTTGTAAAATCAGTCACCTTCTCTGTAAATGGCAATTCCATTGCGATTGAGGTTCTTCTTTGGATCAAACTTCAAGAAGTGGAAAGAGGATTTTCTATTTGGAATGGAGTTGGCAGATGTTCATATTGCTCTTGCGAGGATAGGCCGACAGACCTAATGTGCCATGACGAAGTTCAGAAAGTACGTTTTGCTGCATGGGAAAAGAGTAATAGGATTTGCTTGCTCATTATGAAACGGTCAATTCAGGAACATTTGATGAGTGGCTTGCCAACCGATCACATCTTGTTAAGGAAATGATGGAAGCTTTGGAGGCTAGGTATCGTGTCTCTTCCAATGCTGAGATAGGTACTCTTATGCAATCACTCTTTAATATGAAGTATGATGGTTCGACTGGAGTTAGAGATTATGTGCTTAGGATGGTAGATCTTCAGACAAAACTCCGAATTCTTCAGGTTGACATCCCTGAAGCTTGCATTGTGCACCAAGCATTAAATACTCTTCCTCCTGACTTTGGAATTATCAAGACGAACTATAGTTCGCAAAATGAGACTTGGTCAATCAATGACCTTATAGTAAGAGTAGTAGCAGAGGAAGAGAAACTGAAGAAAGAAAGAGGGCATCTTGCCTTGTATGCCTCTAGTTACGCATTAGGAAGGGAAAATGGATTGCACATCATAGAGGAAATCCTAAAGCCATAGGGACTTCTAACCATATAGCTCCTAAGAGGGGAAATCCTGAAGCTGCTGGCCCCTCCACCACTGTGGCTCCTAGAAAGGCACCTTTTAAGAGGGAGGGTGTCCTTTGTTACTTTTGTAGGAAGAGGGGACACATAAAGAAACATTGTGATGGCTATAAAGCTTGGTTGTCTAAAAATGAGCATAAAGGTAATGATTCTTTGGCATTTGTCTATGAATCCAACCTATCTGAAGCCTCATCAGTTCTTGGTGGCTAGATAGTGGTGCGACTAATCATGTTGCATTTACCATACAGGGATTCACAAACATAAGGACGCCAAATCAGGATAAATCAAAGCTCACTGTGGGAAATAACAACAAGATCGACGTTGAGTTCGTGGGAGATGTCATTTTGATTTTAGATACTGGTTTTAATATGATGTTAAGAAACACTTTCTATGTACCTTCCTCTAGACGGAACTTAGTTTCCGTATCATGTTTGGACATGTGTGGTTACTCTTTTGAAATAAAGAACAATACAGTATCTATGTTCTTTAGTTCAAACAAGGTTGGATGTTGCAACATGTTTAATGGATTGTACGGATTGTGTTTATCTCCCAATGATATATACGTCGCTAATACAGTTGAAAATGTTGTTCCCAAAAGACCTCTACCTAAGGAACAGTCTTATGCGTTATGGCACAAACGATTAGGTCATATATCCAAAGAAAGAGTAGAAAGGCTGATAAAGTCTCACATCCTGCCTACTCTTAAAAGTGACTTAGAGACTTGCATAGACTGTTGTAGGGGAAAGATGACTAAGATAAAGAAGAAAACCGCAGTTCGAAGTTCTGATTTACTGGAAATCATTCACACTGATATCAGTGGACCCTATACTACAACTTTGTGCAGAAATTTTTATTTCATCACGTTTATCGATGATTATTCTCGGTATGGTTACTTATTCCTGATTAAGGAAAAGTCTGAGTCTCTTGACAAATTTAAGATCTATCGAACTGAAGTTGAGAAACAATTAGGAAAGGTAATAAAAGTGGTTAGATCTGATCGAGGTGGAGAATATTATGGTAGACATGGTAATGTTGGGCAAATTAAAGGACCATTTGCTAAATACTTAGAGGATTCTGGGATAGTGGCTCAGTTCACTATGCCTGGAAGTCCTGAACAGAATGGTGTGGCTGAAAGGCGTAATCGTACTCTCATGGATATGGTAAGGTGTATGATGAGTAGGACTAATTTGCCTGATTTTTTATGGGGTGAGGCTTTAAAAACAGCCCTTTATATATTGAATCGTGTTCCTACCAAAGCTGTTACATCGTCTCCTTTTGAGTTATGGACTGGACGCAAACCAAGTTTGAATCATTTCAAGGTCTGGGGATGTCCTGCAGAAGTAAGATTGAATAATCCAACATTAGGTAAGTTGGAGGCTAAAACCACTCGATGCTACTTTGTATCTTACTCAGAATATTCAAAGGGATATCGGTTTTATAATCCAAGTGGAGGAACAAGGATTGTAGAATCACAGACGGCAAAGTTTCTAGAATTTGATGTAGCCGAAAAGCATGATTGCTCACAAATTAGTGAACATGACAACATGATGAGACCAGTTATGTCTTTCTCCTTACCTGTGTAGACAATTATGGAGCCTACTGTGCCACAAACTGAACATGTTAATACTGAGAATCCCATTGATGAAACGGCCACAGATGAAGTTGTTCAAGTTCCTCAGACTCAAAATGAAGTTACAGTGGCTCCACTTAGAAGGTCTACTAGGGAAAGACGTTCAGCTATACCACCGGACTATATAGTCTATTTAGGAGAACATGATTACGATATAGGCTGCATTATAGATCCAGTGACTTATATAGACGCCGTTTCCTATCCTCAATCATGTTTGTGGTTGGATGCAATGAGAGATGAGATGCAGTCTATGAAATATAATAGCGTTTGGGAGCTTGTCGAATTACCGGAAGGATGTAAACCCATAGGTTGCAAGTGGGTTTATAAGACTAAAAGAGATTCAAAAGGAAAGATTGAGAAATTTAAAGCCAGACTTGTGGCCAAGGGCTTCACTCAAAGAGAAGGGATAGACTATGAAGCAACTTTTTCACCAGTTTCTTCTAAAGACTCGTTTAGAATGATCATGGCGTTAGTAGCTCATTTTGACATGGAATTACATCAGATGGACGTTAAAACTGCTTTTCTAAATGGAGACTTTGATGGAGAGGTTTATATGGTGCAACCTGAAGGTTTTACAGTAAATGATCCAAGTAAGTTTGTGTGTAAATTGAATAAGGCTATTTATGGTCTCAAACAAGCTTCCAGACGGTGGTACTTGAAATTTCACAATGTTGTTACTTCTTTTGGTTTTGTTGAAAACAAAGTAGATCAATGCATATACTGCAAGGTCAGTGGGAGGAAATTTATTTTTCTTATACTTTATGTGGATGATATTTTGCTTGCAAGTAGCGATGTTGGATTGCTACGAGAAACAAAACAAATGTTGTCAAAGAATTTTGACATGAAAGACTTAGGTGAGGCATCCTTCATTCTTGGTATTGAAATCTATAGGGATCGTTCCCGCCATATGTTAGGTTTATCTCAGAGGGTATATATTGATCGTATGTTGGAAAGATTCAACATGCAGCATTGCAAGTCAGGAACTATTCATGTTGCTAAGGGTGACAAGTTAAGTCTCTCATAACGTCCTCAATTAGACTTTGAGGAAAACCAAATGAAGGATATACCTTATTCTAGTGCACTTGAAAGTATCATGTATGCTTAAGTTTGCATTAGACCTAGACATCGCTTTTGTAACAGTGGCTTTTAGGCAGATATCGGTCAAATCCAGTCACGATCAGGTTGGGTTGCTGCCAAAAAGGTCTTGAGATACTTGAAAAGAACAAGAGATTATATGCTGATGTATAGATATGTCAATGATTTGCGATTATTGGCATATTCAGATGCAGATTTTGCTGGTTGTGAGGATGATAGGAAGTCGACAACAGGATATATATTCATGTCGGCAGGAGGTGCAGTATCATGGAAAAGTGAGAAATAGAAATCTATATCTTCCTCTACCATGCAAGTGAAGTTTATAGCATGTTTTTCAGCAGCTACTCAAGCAATTTGGCTTCGGAACCTCATTAAGGAATTGACCGTATTTGATTTTGTGGATAGACCCATACAGTTATATTGTGATAACAATTTTGCTGTGTTGTTTGTCAATAACAACAGAAGTCTCAAAAGGTCTAAGCATATGGAGGTCAAGTTTTTTACCATAAAGGAAATGGTACATAATGGTGATATTATAGTAGAGCATGTTCCCACGGATGATATGTTGGCAGATCCACTGACTAAAGGCCTACGCCCTTGTGTATTTGAGCGACATATCATGAACATGGGCTTAGGAGAATCGGTGGATACTGTCGTTTAGTGGGAGCTATTTCAGGTTTGCTCTAATGAAGTTTACTTCTGTATTTTGTTACTTTTTGTAACGTTTCGATATATGTCAACTCCTTATGTATAAGTTGTTATTGAGTCGTGTATATATATCTAAGGAAAATCTCAAGGTACTATGTAAATCTTGAGTAAAGGCTAGGGGTATCCAGTTATTAGCCTTATACATATGTCTCAGTTACACATAAAGAAAGGTTAACCATAAATATGAGACATATGTGGGTTCATTAGAACCATAAAGATATTCTCTAGTGCCACATCCGGTTTTCTGTGACACTTAAAGGAAAGAGAATGGTGACCAACAATGGTGATAACACATAAAGTATTACTCTTTATGAGGTGTTATCCGTTTGCCACACAACCATATTGAATCCATATCAATAAAGTTGAAAGCATTCGTGATCATGGAAGGCTTTGTATGAATACATGCAGTTACCACCATGATTCGGTGTTGGAGACCTTATGGGATAGGATTGACTATTAAGAATTGCCACTAGACCAACATAAAGGTGCGCACATACAGTACAGTTTCAATTAATATAGCCCAAGTGGGAGAATGTAAGAGTTTTCTTTATGTGGGCTACATTAATTGAGATTGTAATTACCGTTTTACGGTGTTGGTCTAATAAGGTAAGGCATAAAGCTTCTTAACAGTCGAATATGGGCTTGGCTTGTGTGGGCCGAGTTGGGCCTAGCCCGTGATGAGAGGGCCCGTCCAAAACTCTATAAATAGCGCTAAGGTCCCTCCTCTAGCCCTCACTGTTCCAAAATTCTCTCTCAACTCACATAAGGTAATCTGTGAGTGGCGGTCTCATCGAGCTAGGATCCGAGGGTTATAGAGGAGAAGATCTTCAGCATTGAAGGCCCGGATTGTTGTCATTTTGCTCCAAGAACGATGAATAACAAATCAGGTACACAAATCTTCCTCTTCAACTTTAGGATGTTCGATATTCTAGTTATGTTGATCTTGGGAAGCCGTTTAGACGGCCTACATATTCCACTTAGCAGCTCACCTGAATCACGCCTGGGTATTCGAATTCTTACGACCAGAAACTGAATATTTGACCCGAGAACCGGACATGAATGGAGATCTCCCCATTCATATTGCAAGCAAGATGGGTTATGTTGAACATATCGAGAAGCTAAGGAAAGTATCACTTTTGCCAAATAGGCAAGGGCAAAACATTCTTCATATCGCCGCAAAATATGGTAGAGTCTCCGTAGTGAGATATATACTCAGCGATCCAATTCTAGGGATGCTGTTAAATGCAATAGATGATGATGGAAATACAGCTTTGCACTTGGCTGCGATGCATTCACAGCCCGTTGCTTTGATTGTTCATTTGCAGACTGACGGAATTCTACCAAGTGTTTTCAACAACGAATGCTTGCTCGCTGTTGACATTGCTCGACGACGACACCAGGCAGAGGGGTATAACATTCGGCTTGTAGGTAGCATGAAGAGTCACTATTTTATTTATTAACTGACTGGAGATTACGTAGACTAATGCATTAGTTAAGGCAGATCATGTATTCAAATCATTATGTCTCCCAGCCAACTAGATAGTAGAAGTATTGATCAAATTTCTAGAATAGCCCAGACTCCTCTCGGATAAATGTTCTGCAAGTCCCTAATTTAGTCTTGACAGGAGGTAATTGAAATTTGTGATCATGAATTTCTCTGCAGTTAGAAACAAGTAACGTGTCTTTCATAACACGGAGATAACAATTTATATATTTCGTTTAATTGAGCCTCTGAATACGGTCATGAATAAAAAGGCAGGGTTTGTCAAGGTTGCATTCTGTTTTTCATAAAAGGCCAGGGGTCAATGTGACAAATTTGACCGCTCCATATGTAGCACAATCTGGTAACATTATCATTTTGTCGACCTATGAAATGATTGCCCACATAAATTCCATTCACGCCTCTTTTTTCGTCTAAAATGAACTTGGTAGTTTTGTGCTAATTCTTCAAAAAGAGCAGAAACTGCATCTTTAGAAGCAAACGTTTCCAGAGTTCATTCCCGTTATCAATATGGAATAAGCTTGTTCTTATTTTCCTTTTTACATGCTTCCGATCTCAGCAATTGGCATGCCTGGCGTTGGCTTGCTCGCTCGCGGGAAAAGGTCCACTTGGAAACCAAGAGTTACTCCTACTTAGAGCGAAAGCTCGAGATGAAGAGTTATCAGTAGTCCGCTCGCGCAAAAGCATGCCGAGCAGGGACATCGTCAAGGATTACATCAATTCCCGTATGGTGGTGGCAACGCTTGTGGCCACAGTGAGTTTCGCAGCTGGTTTTGCAGTTCCTGGAGGATTTAACAGCTCGGACACAGCCTCCAAAGATGACCGGGGCATGGCTACGATGCTGGACAACAGAATGTTCCAGTCTTTCGCGATTTGCAACACCATTGCCATGCTCTGCTCAACGACTGTGGTCGTCAGCCTCATCTGGGCGCAGGAACTTAAAGTCGACGTCGCGGTCACTGCATTTGAGCGCACAACACTACCACTACAAATTGCACTCCCGGAGATGGTCACCGCTTTCTTAACTGGTGTCACCTTGACCCTTGGCAAACTCCCGTGGCTTGGTAACACCATTTTTTATTTGGGACTCGTTTTCCTCATTATCACATTTGCTAAATTGTTAGAGAAGCCTCTCATCTTTAAAATCCTCGGTCATCCTTTCCGTCAACTAACATTCTGGCTTATTCTCGCCTACATTTATTTGTGGAGAGTTGAGACGTACATTTATGATGACAATGACGGGAAAGATAACAAGGAACAACAAGACCGTCGCTAGTCCGCCTGTGAATGGTGCTGGTGAATCGAGGACCGATGACTCGGCGAAAGCAAAATGTGAGGATGCGTTACATCCTTCAAGTCACTGATTTGAATTGATCATTCCATATTATCTGTAATACGTAGTAATAATATATGTTTTCCTTGGTGAGTGTGACTCACTCTACGGTTGCTTTCCTTTATGTCAGATCAAAGGTGATTGTTAATGTGTGTAAGCTAAACCATGTGTTTCTCTAATAACTTAACTTATTAGAATTGTTGGATATAATTCCATCAAATTTTATATGTAATTAAAGCAGAGGTTCTAAGTTCAAACATTTTCAGGTTCTATTTGCTTCATCTATTATATGTTCTCATGTTTCAATCTTAAATCAAGTCAAGTTTACGAGTGAAGATGAGTATAAAAGTATTTGTATTAAAGTATTTGAATTAAACATCGCATTCGTCTAATAATTTAAATTTTTAGAACAATTAATTGTAGTTCCCCAAAATTTCAAAATGATACACACTTCATGTAAATTAAATGGATGAATGGCTCATTTCATCCGTTTCATCGCCCTGGAATCAAATTGTTAACTTTGAACATGTGGAAGCTCGTGGGTTTATGAAATCACTTGTCTGGAGTCGTCATGTCCAATTTACTTTGAACCAGTCCAATTTGCGGCACTCTCGAGTCACGAAATCCTAAGCGCTCACTTACCTGTCTGGTGTGCAAAGAAAATAATTCTCAAATGAGATTATGTTGAAATGCCCTTTAAATGATTCTCAATCTCCTCGTTTAGTAATCTAAATCAGCATCACAATGTTCTTAAATAATATAATAATAAAAAAAGAGGACAAAAGGCATGGATTTCAAGCCCAAATTATACTTATCAGCACGCGAGAGATCTTTGAATGCAAACACCCTTGAGGGTGGGAATTCACTAAATTATAACTTAAATATTCTAACGGCTCCAACGGCTCAGACAAACAAGCTTGAGTGCATGCGTATAATTGTTGCGCAATGAAATGCATGGTAAGTCGCGAATCGAGACTCGTCCACGTACACACTATTGCGGCCATGACCATGAAGACCACTTCCTTGACTAGTTGGCTAGTCGGAGGAGGAAGACGTGGGTCGAGCATAACCTATAGTGGCACATTTGAGTCTTTGAATAATGTCGACATTTGTGTCATTTGTAGGGAAGAGAGAAGATTCCTGGATGCTTCCCCATCATTCTCTAGCATCAGTACTTTTACTGTTGACTGTTTCATGAAAGAAGAATGAATCTATGTTTTGATCACAACCTCAAGTTGCCTACAAATTCCAAATTTTTTAGATACTGTTAATACAAACCACTTTTCAAAATCTGTACTTGCTCTTCCTAAAAAGTCTTATTAGAAGTATTGGATGAATCCAAATTCAATATGTCAATTAAAGCTATTTGATCAACCCGAGACCATAGGTACAAGGGGAATATATTGATTAGATTTGATCACGTGGCTTACCAGGAACCATGTAGCCATAACATACAGCCACTGGGATCCAATTAGACGAATCCGAATTCAAGAGCCTCACCGTCCCAAAAACCAAAAGTTGAGGCTCAAAGTCCGACTCGAGCAAGATGTTGTTCAACATCATGTCCCGATGGACAATAGGCAGTGAGCAATCATGATGCAAGTAGGCGATCGCAGGAGCCACGCATTGAACAGTCTTCACTCTCTTGACACGAGTCCAATTCAACTGCTCCTCTTCCTCCATGCAAAACCTTTGCCGAAGTTCAGAAAACATTGGATGATGTGTGGCATCCCAGAAATTCAAAGCCAAGCCTTAAGGTGTGTTAAATGTCTTTAATTAGATGATAGAATTTTATGGCTTATGCTTTAGCCAATTTGTCCTTTAATTTGATGAATTTTGCTTGTATTGTGGAAATTTAAATTTAAATGCTTGGCCATATGATTTAAATTTCAATAATTAAAATATCCCAAGACTTTGGCCAAGATGAAATTTGAATTTAGAAATATTATAGAAAGGAATTCAAAAAAAAAAAAAGGAAAAGGGGATTAATTTTCGAAATGGGCCTTGGACCCATTAGCCTAAAGCTTGGTGGGCCAAGCTAGTCGGCCCATTGGGCCCAAGAGGTGGCTGTCGACCAGCCCAAGGAAGAGTGGCCGGTTTGGCCAAAGCCCAAGCCCAATTGAAATTCAAAATTTAAAAGCCCAAATGACAAGTGGCAAAGATGATGGGCATGCATTGGTTAATTGGAGAGGCAAGGTAATCATGAGCTTTTGGGGAAATAAAAAGGGGTTAGGAGAGAGAAGTGGCCGGCTCCTTTGCTTCATTTTGGCCGAGAAAGGTGAGAGAGAGAGAGAGTGTTCGAGAAAGGGAGAGACCGAGAGGGAAAGGAGGAGCGGCCGAGAGAGAGAGAGGAGGAGGTGTGTCCGCCGTTCGCCCGCCGTCCGACCACTGTACGCCGCCGTGTGTTGCTGTGTGTTCATCTTGGAGGCAAGTGGAGTCCTTAACTTCTCTTGCATGTCTGTTTTTTGGTTGCATGTTCGGTTTTAGGTGTGATTTGGGCGAAAAACCGAGGTAAGGGTTGGATGTGTTCAAGCTATGTGACTGTTTTCGTTTGGTTTGTGGTAGTCAGTATCTTAGTCGAGCTTGCATGTGTACTTGGAGTGCGATTTTGGCTTCGGTGTCTTCATTAAAGTTGAAGCTAACATCTTTTAGTATGACATACTCGAATTTCATGGAAAACGATGGTGATATGTGGGGTCAAAAGCTTTGTTATACGGAGACCTCAGATCTGCGAAATCTTCACTGACCTTTTGTTGATTTCTTGGTTGCATGTTGATTTCTGTTGGAGATCTCACCTTGTTGTCTTCTTGAAAGTTGTAGGAAACACCTTAAGCTACAACATAATCAAATTTGAAGCAAAAATAACAAGTATAACTTGGTGAATCTGTTAGATCTTGGAGATGGTTGATTCTGGTGAGGTGTACCGAGACACCCGAGACTTCATGGGTTAAAATGGTGACCATAATCTGGTTATTTGACCTAGATCCCTTCATTAAAATTGTAAAGGACATATTTTTACATAACATACTTAAATTTCAGAAGGAACGAAAGAGATTTGATGGGTGAAATCTAAGAAATACGGAGGAGTGTGTTCTGGACGTCGCGGTAGAGATTCCAGAAGCTTCGTAGGGCTATAGAAATTAATCTAAAAATAATTTGGCTTAAAGTTCTTAATGAAAAAGGTACGAAAATGTGTTGGCTATCACCCTGTAAAGTTTCGTAATTTTTGAAGACCGAATGGGTATTTTAATTTAATTTATTCGGAAACTGTGCAGTGGGTTTAAATCCGAGAATTTTAGGATGTTTTTGGAGGAAATTGTGAAATTGTGAAAATTACGACTTGGCCACGAATTTTATATAAAATTGTAATCCTATAAATGATTATTGAATATTATGATTTTGGGAAAATCATAAATATTAAATATTTATTTATGAAAATAAATAAATATAATAAAATAATAATAAAATAATAAAATAATGAAATAATAAAATAAAATAGATTTTTATTTGGCCATGGATTCAATTCCATTTGTGTGGCACTTGTGTGATGAGGTCTTTGTACATGCATTAAGTTGAAATACTTATGTGATTAAGCTATGACATGTGCATGACATGTGAATTGAAATGCAAGTGTGATATGTTTGATGCCATGCCAAATTTCCATGTTAAATTGAGATAAAAGATAAATGTGGATGAGAATGAGGTTGTGGTGGAGGATGTTGTCCGGTGGCCTGGTGGCGTAATTCCGAGATTCCTGGGAGTTTCAAGATGCCCGGAATGTGGGGGCCGAAGCCCCTGTCGGAGGTTTCGCCCGAAGGGAGTGACTCGCGATGCCGGGATTGGGGTGCGAGATCCCGGCTAGAAGGGTAAAGGCCGGAAGCCCTGTTGGAGGTTTCGCCCGAAGGGAATGCCTCGTGATGCTAGTTGAGATGCGAGATGCCCGGAATGTTGGGGGGCCGGAAGCCCGGTGGCCATGAGATGGCTGGAATGCTTTGGGATCCACGTCGAAGGTTTCGCCCGAAGGGATGGTGATGATGGTGAATTTGATGATTTGAGAAAAGATAATGTGGGGATCAATTGATAAGTAAAAGTGGAAATTGATCTATGATGTGATATGCATGGTGATGCATGGCTAATGATGATATGATATGCATGGTGATGCATGGCTAATGATGATATGATGTGATATGCATGGTGATGCATGGCTAATGATGATATGATATGCATGGTGATGCATGGCTAATGATGATATGATGTGATATGCATGGTGATGCATGGCTAATGATGATATGATATGCACAGTGATGCATGGCTAATGATGATGTGATATGCATGGTGATGCATGGTTAATGATGATGTGATATGCATGATGATACATGGCCATGATGATGATATATATGCTATAATGATGCATGAATACACTTGACATCAAAAAGGTAAGCAATGCCTGCATTCTATGATGGTATGCATGGTGCACTGAGTTGTTATTGGATTTCCCTATCTGCTGAGTGGTTGTACTCACCCCTTTTGGGGATAACATTTCAAATTAGCACTATGCCGCTACCTGCTGTTTCGCGTGGGGTATTTTACGGTCTACCGTCTGATGTTGAGGTGGAGTGTACGGAGATAGATTGTCCCTCTGTGCCCGGATCGACGTTTATCCGAGTGCGATGCTTAGTTATGTATGATATTGGCCTAGCTGAGGGCCCTGTCATACAAGAGTTCCTGTCTGTGCACGTTCGGCGGGATGGAGCGATGCGAGGATGCTGCCGCCGCCACCACGACACCGGGTTGGGTGTGAGACCCGTACGCGAGGAGTAGGAGCTAGATCACTTTTTGATGTAGAAAACCGACGCTTTCGATGGGAGGCTTCCTTGTTCACATGATGTTAGGGGTCGAGGTTTCTTTTTGAGAGTTTAGGTAGGACATGGCAGAGTCCTAACCCTTCTTGTTTTTGTATCGACCCGAAGGAAACCCCATCATGCTTTATATATGTATGTAAGCCAAGCGTCGAAGCTGTTTATAAAAATCATGATGTTTAGCTGGTGTGTATTTGTATCATGGGTTAGAAGGGAGATAGATGACGATGTGAATTTTGCTTCCGCTATGAGTCGCGCATGGGACCGCTTTAAAAAAAAAAATGCCTGTAATCTGACAAGGCTTAATTTAGCCAAGAGATAGAGATGATAAAAGATGTAACACCGGCGCTGGTGACGACCTGCGAAGGGTTCGGGGTGTCACATGATGTCCCTGCGGTTAGCCACCACTTTTTTTTACCGTGACGATGTGGCCGCTGGCCTATTCGGCCTTGTAAACGCTTTTGAATCCGCGTTTTCCGATGCAGTACTCTTCACTGAAGCCGTTGGTGGCCTTGGCAATATCATTGAATGCAAACTTCGTTCCCCTTTCCCATATGATTTCACGTACTTCATAAGATTTCTTATCTCTTCATCGAGATGCTTGTTTCACCGCCAAAGCACCAAAATCAAAGCAATAAGAATCACGAGAAGTACTAAGCAGCAAACGCAACAATCACATCAATCAGATCCTTTCTCCGATGGTCAGTCGATTTACTGCTCGACCCACATGGAGACTTTCCATCGCGTTTCCTCACAAGCCCGAATTTGCAATAAAAGCACTTCCTAGTTATTGTTGGAAGAGGCAACCACCAGGAACTGCGCCTGTCAGCTTGTTGTACAAGAAGCCCATGAAGCTTAAACTGCTCATGCGGGTGAGAGTAGCTGGGATCATACCCGACAAATCGTTATAAGAATTATTGAGATTTTTCAATTTAGTGAGCTTTGCTAAATTGGAAGGAATTGATCCTACTAGTGAATTGTGGCTTAGGTCTAGTGGTTTTGTAGCGTGAACGAGTTTCCCAACTCTGGCGACATGACACCCAACAGATTGTTGTTGCTCAAGTTCAGGCTCAGTAAATTCTCGCAATTTGCTAACTCTTTTGGTACAATCCATAGAGAAGGGATGTACTTGTCGTATTGTGGTTTATGAAAGATTGTGCCACGTTGATAGCTTTAGATGTTAGTCCAAATTCGAAATATCGGGTCAAAGTTTGGCATTTTATTGGCCATTTGGCATTTCATTTGTAACTCATGAATTCCCTGCTCATAAAAAAATTAATAAATTAGAGAATTCTACAAGCCTCGTATAAACATGTAGCATACTTTATCAAATTCCACAAAACCACTGCACCAGATTCCTGTCACACCTTTTATTCTCTTATTCTCAGCAAAGACAAGAAGAACAACACTCACCAGCCCAACATGCTTAGCTCCAAACAGAGTGACTCAAACTCTTCTTGTCTCCTTTTCAGTTTAGCACAACCAGACATATTTAACACATTACGTAAACAATACAAGATAGCGAAGAGATCGGCTCAGTAGGCATCAGGGTTTGCCACGAGATAAGCCTGGATGGCCCCGACCATCGCAGTCACCTTCTGTTTCCCGGCTTTGATCTCGTTCTCAGGGACGTCCACGTCGCCATTGGTGAAGTAACTGTTCGAGCACTTCAACACCGAGCCTCCCAAAGGCAACGCGGTGATCTTCACCTCATAGCTGATTTTCTCAAAGGTGGTGCCCAGCACTTCGCCCTGGTGATTGAGTAGCAGTAGGTGAAGTTCTCCTTGTCTAGGACCTCGACCTTGTGCTTCGCTGTCTTGTTCTGGCTGCCTATCAATGTAACAAAAAGTCACATTCACATTTAGAACTCACAGGTTTCAATATCACGAGCACCAATCTTCATGGTGTCCATCAGGCCGCTTAGGAATTAACCCAATTGTTCCGACCGCAATCCAATACAATTGACTTAGACATAGCCTGACTTTGCCCGATCAAAATCAAGTCACATAATCACTCGTGTAAAGTTAAACGGTTAGAAACATCTTAAGTAACCGAGTCATATTTCTATCCTTTTCCATATTCATTATAGTGTTCCATAAGGTTGAACCCCTTGATTCAGAGTGATCCTAAGTTCCTAAAACGGATGGACTAACCTTCGCCAAAAGCCATCAACTTGATGGTCCCGGGACCTCCATCGCCCTCGAGGACTTCAACGCTCTTGACGGCTCGTGGGAGGACCATGGGGAGGAGGTTATCAGCATCGAGGATAGCGGCCTTGAACATGCTGGCCGGGGGAATGGGGGACAGGATATCGAAGTGAAAAGTGATGACACCCATGACTGGATCCTAACAGAGTTGCTGAAACTGAGAAGGGGTGATGATCTGGAAAGACTTGAGTAGTAGTGATGAAGTTGGTCTCTGGGACTTGGGAGTGAAGAGAAGAGGCTGAATTGAAGTTGACATAGATAGAGAGAGGGAGACTTGAGTGTGAAGGGTTCTGATCACTGCATATTTTCTTCTTACTAAGATGCATTATATTTTGCGGAAAATAAATAATTTAGAAAATATTTTCCTAAAAATAATCACTAAATTTAGATAGTGTTCCGAGCATAAGTTATTTGGTGAGTGTGCTGCATGTTCTAAATTGATCTAAATTGCTAAATTTAATGGGCTCGCTAGAATTAAAAGTGTAGATTCCCCTTAATATAAATACTACACTACCTCATTTTCAAGTCTTCGTCAAAATTGTGTTGTATATAAATATGACCCTAGCTCATCTCCGAGTCTTTATCAAACGTGTGTTGTATGTCCTAAATTGATCTAAATCGCTAAATCTAATAGGTTCACATGGGATCCATGTGGAACTCACTCGAATTAAAAGTCTAGATTCTCCTTGATATAAGTATGATGCTATGTCATTTCGAAGTTTTCGTCAAAATTGTGTTGTATAGACTAAGTTAATCTAAATCGCTAAATTTGATGGGTTCATGTGGGATCCATAGGAAACTCACTAAATTAAAAGTTCAGGTCAACTTAATATAAATACAGTTTTCTTTCATCAAAATTATGCCGTATGTACTAAATTAACCCGAATTGCTAAATCTGATGGGTTCATGTGGGACCTATATAAAACTCACTCGAATTAAAAGTCAAGATTCTCCTTGATATAAATATGATGCTATGTCATTTCTAAGTTTTCGTCAAAATTGTGTGGTATATAAATATGACCCAAGCTCATTTCCAAGTCTTTATGAAACGTGTGTTGTATGTCCTAAATTGGTCTAAATCGCTAAATTTAATAAGTTCACGTGGGATCCATGTGGAACTCACTCAAATTAAAGGTCTAGATTCTCCTTGATATAAATACGATGCTATGTCATTTCTAAGTTTTCGTCAAAATTGTGTTGTATATAAATATGACCCTAGCTCATCTCCGAGTCTTTATCAAACGTGTGTTGTATGTCCTAAATTGATCTAAATCGCTAAATCTAACAGGTTCACATGGGATCCATGTGGAACTCACTTGAATTAAAAGTCTAGATTCTCCTTGATATAAATACGATGCTATGTCATTTCTAAGTTTTCGTCAAGATTGTGTTGTATATACTAAGTTAATCTAAATCGCTAAATTTGATGGATCGTGTGGGATCCATAGGAAACTTACTAAAATTAAAAGTTCAAATCAGCTTAATATAAATATAGTGCTCTTTCATCAAAATTACGTCGTATGTACTAAATTAGCCCAAATCGCTAAATCTGATGGGTTCATGTGGGACCTATATAAAACTCGCTGGAATTAAAAGTCTAGATTCTACTAAATAAAATGAGGCCCTAACTCATTTCCGAGTCTTTGTCAAAAGTGTGTTGTATGTCCTAAATTGATCTAAATTGCCAAATCTGATGAGTTCGCATGGATCCATATTGAATTCACTAGAATTAAAAGTCCAAATTCCACTTAATATAAATATGACGCTAGCTTATTTCTGTTTCTTCATCAAAATTGTGCTATATGTACTAAGTTAATCTAAATCGCTATATTTGATAGGTTCATGTGGAACCCATAAGAACCTCACTAAAATAAAATGTCCAAAATCGATTAAACGTATATACTACTTTAACTCATTTCTAAGTCTCCATCAGGCGCCTTTTTCTCATCTCTTTGAAGCTTCCGATCGCATGCCATTCCGTCACATGTGAATCGCGAATGATTTCCACGCCAAAGTCTTTGTTAAATCTCAAGACTTAAAAATACGAATGTGAAGTAACAATTGCGTGTCAAATGCAGAAAATTCAGATGTGAAAAAGTTGACCGTCCTTCTTGAGTCAACTGTTCTCTTCCTCGATATGCTTTTCTGATCTGGCCTCAAAGACAGATGGGCAAAGCGGCGCATTCATATCTATAATCTCGCGGCAGTTTCAACTCTGTTAAAAGAATGCCGAGATCTTTACAAGATGTTTGACAAGCGTCTTTGATGACAGCATGCACAGCATATCTACCGCTTCAAAACATAGTTACGGTTCAGTCTCGATTGTTATTTTTCTTGAAAGAGACACGAGAATGAATCTCAAGTCCAAATGATACTTGTTAGCATGCGAGAGATCTTTGAATGTAGACAACCTTGAGGAGTCACTAAATTATTATTGAAATATTCTAATAGAACCCAATGGCTTAGACAAGCAAGCTTGAGTGCATGTGGATAATTCTTGCTTGACGAAATGCATGGTAGGTCGCGAATCGAGACTCGTCCCCATGCACATCCACTTCCTCGGCTAGTTGGCCGGTCGGAGGAGGAAGCCGTGGGTCAAGCACATCCTTCAGTAGCACATTTGAGTCTTTCAATAATGTCGACATTTGTGTCATTTGTAGGGAAGAAAGAACATTCAATGGATGCTTCCTCGGCTACTTTTACTGCTGGCTCTGTTTCATCAAAGAAGAACTAGTCAGGGTTTTGCTCTCAACGTCAAGTTGTCCACAAATTCCAAATTTCTATGATACTTTTAAAACAAACCACTTTTCATAATCTATACTTACTCTTCCTAAAAGTATTGTTAGATTTATTGAATGAATCCAAATTCATGCCTCTTTTTTCGTCTAAAACGAACTTGGTAATTTTGTGCTAATTCTTCAAAAAGATCAGAAACTGCATCTTTAGAAGCAAACGTTTCCAGAGTTCATTCCCGCTATAAATATGGTATAAGTTTGTTCTTATTTTCCTTTTTACATGCTTCCGATCTCAGCACTTGGCATTCCTGGCGTTGGTTTGCTCGCTCGCGGGAAAAGGTCCACTTAAAAGCCCGGAGTTACTCCTACTTAGAGCGGAAGCTCGAGATGAAGAGTTATCAGTAGTCCGCTCGCTTTAAAGCATGCCGAACAGGGACATCGTCAAGGATTACATCAATTCCCGTATGGTGGTGGCAACGCTTGTGGCCACAGTGAGTTTCGCAGCTGGTTTTGCAGTTCCTGGAGGATTTAACAGCTCGGACACAGCCTCCAAAGATGACCGGGGCATGGCTACGATGCTGGACAATTGAATGTTCCAGGCTTTCACGATTTGCAACACCATCGCGATGTTCTGCTCAATGACTGTGGTCGTTAACCTCATCTGGGCGAGAACAGTTGATGTCAAGGTTTTAGTCGCTGCATTCGAGCGCACAACGCTACCACTACAAATTGCACTCCCGGCAATGTCCACCGCTTTCTTAACTGGTGTCACCTTGACCATTGGCAAACTCCCGTGGCTTGCTAACACCATATTTTATTTGGGACTCGTTTTCCTCCTCATTACCTCATTTGCTAAATTGTTAGAGAAGCCTCTCCTCTTTAAAATCCTCGGTCATCCTCTCCGTGGACTAACAATCTGCCTTATTCTCGCTTACATTTATTTGTGGAGAGTTGAGACGTACATTTATGATGACGATGACGCGAAAGATAACAGAAGGGAGAAGAAGACCTTTGCTAGTCCGCCTGTGGATGTTGCCGGTGAATCAAGGACCGATGACTCGGCGAAAGCAAAATGTGAGGATGCGTTACATCCTCCAAGTCATTGATTTGAATTTGATCATTCCATATTATCTGTAATGTGTAGTAATAATATATGTTTTCCTTGGTGAGTGTGAATCACTCTACGGTTGCTTTCCTTTATGTCAGATCAAAGGTGATTGTTAATGTATGTAAGCTAAACCGTGTGTTTCTCTAATAACTTAACTTATTAGAACTGTTGGATATAATTCCATCAAATTTCATATGTTATTAAAGCAGATGTTCTGAGTTCAAACATTTTCAGGTCCTATTTGCTTCATCTATTATATGTTCTCATGTTTCAATCTTAGATCAATTCAAGTTTACGAGTGAAGATGAGTATAAAAATATTTGTATTAAAGTATTTAAATTAAACATCGCACCCATCTAATAATTTAAGTTTTTAGAACAATTAATTGTAGCTTCCCGAAATTTCAAAGTGATACACACTTGATGTAAATTGAATGGATGAATGGCTCATTTCATCCGTTTCATCCCCTGGAATCAAATTGTTAACTTTGAACATGTGGAACCTTGTGGGTTTATGAAATCACTCGTTTGGAGTGGCCATGTCCGATTTACTTTGAACCAGTCCAATTTGTGGCACTCACTTACCCGTATGGTGTGCAAAGAAAATAATTCTCATCGCCTACTCTCTGAGTCGAGAGTTAGGTGAAGAAAACCGGAACAAAATAATTCTCTTCACTCCTCACAAAAGAAATAGAATCAAACACCGAACTCATTTCCATCTACACCCCTTTCATTTCCCCACTTCTCCCTCCTAGGCGCCCAATTTCTGTGCATGCAAATGAGTTTTGGTGTTTGATTCGTGGTGAGGTATAATCTTAGTGAGCAGCGGGCGCAGAAGTCTAGTCAAGGGACGAGATAAAAAGGAATTGCAGTACGCAACTCAAGGAGAATTGTGGAAAAGTCTGGATATGTGATTTTCCTCCTCTGATCTCTGATTTTTATTTCAAAGCTGGTTGGTATTGACACGTAGAATATAACTCTAAAGTGATTCTGGACCTATCTATTCGACAGTGAACGTAGATAATTACAAAAAATAAAAAAGGATCCCATTGTACGAATGTCTATTGAGCTATAAACTATTAAAATTAATTGATCTAATTTTAAACATCTTGACGATTTGTCAATATAATCTCCAACTTTGACCAAAAATTGTTAACGTAGACATTGGCCATCCTTTGCCCATGACCAGTATTGAGTTGGACAATTTTTGTAATTTAAAAAAAATTCTCATTTTTTTTTTTTTCATGTTTTCATTTTCTTCATTTTCATTTCTTATATTTTCCTTTTTTCTTTTTCTTATTCCCCTTCGCCAGCTATTGGCCAGTCCATGGCTTCGGTGATTGATGGCAAGGGCCCAATGCCCTCGCCAGCTAGCAAGGGCTGATGGATTTGCTGGGGCCACATACTAATGGAGGGACAAAGGAAGAAAAAAAAGGAAAGAAAAGAAACTAAAAAAAAAAAAAAAAGTTTTGAAAAAATTGTAAAAATTATTCACATCAGCATCGGTACCTAGATCTGGGCGAGGCCAATCTCGTCATGGCTTGGCCTAAATCTGGGTGAAGCCACCTTGCGCACGGCCTCAAGACCTCGCTCGTGGCCGACGAGACTCATCAAAGAATCAAAAGAATCAAGAAGAGAAAAAAATTAATTTAGACGTCCCGATTAATTAATGATTTCCCTATAGCTTGTACCTCTAAAGTCAATTAAATATTATTAATGGATTAAAGTCGCATATGTTGCACTCCGCACTAAGAATAATGAGTTATTAAGGTTCCTTTTATTTCGCATATAAATGATTTGAGAAATATTTTCCTAAAAACGTTTGTTTATATCGCTTAAAATAATTAGTTAATGAAAAATATTTTCATTATCGACAATAATTTATATCTAAATATTTATGTGGATGATAAAAATATTATTTGTTTATTCATTCCTATAAGTGATACTAACAATTATTTTTAAGAAAATATTTTCTAAATTATTCATTTTACATTAAATAAATGCACCTTACTTGACAAGTTTTGATAATTGCCTAATTCCTATCAAAGAAAATTAAATATAATATATTTCAACTAAAATCGCCAAAATTAAATACAGGGAGACTTAAAAATACCTTGTCGATGGTACAGGTGTGCATGTAGAATTTGAATAGTTGGATAAAAGAAATAAATAAATAAAAAAGCATCCGAAAGGAACTTTGAAAGGGTTGTTGGGAATAACGGATCCCCAAAAACCGGATTCGACACTAAATCGAACCCCTAAAACGAATGCGGAAGCGAAGCCCGGGAAAATCACGTATCACCAATCCTAAAGCACACCACGGATTCGAGCGTACCTTGTTAGCCACAGATTAGACACCGACGCCAATAAGAGGAAGAAAATCTGGCCCTGTTCGATCCGATAGCGCCTTGAAGGGAAGAAAAACGCTTACTTTTTTTCTTGGAGAGAGAGAGCGCGTGCGGAGAAGGGAAGATGTACGTATGTTTTCTGTTTTCCAATCATTGTCTTCTCTCTCTCTCTCTCTCCTCCCCTTTATACCTTCCCCCATCCACGAGCCCTATTCCTGTGGGCCGGGCCTTTCGGGCCCAACTTGGGCGGACGGGCCTTAAGCCCATTTCATATAAAACCATCATCTCCCACTCGCACATGGTGGGCCAAACAGAATTCTCTTTACCTCTCTTTAACATTCATACCGGTGAATAATCCGTGCGACTAGCATACTTTGAGAGCTCGTTGCTATACATCTGTTAGGAATATATAGCAGCTCATAATGGGCGTCACGCTTTGAGTAGATTTAGTATGCAGTACCCTAGATCGATCGATCACATTTATATCTCTCTTGATCTCTTTTAAACAATGATATATATATATATATATATATATATATATTGTATTCACAATTATGATTATCACAAAGACAGTCATAATTGGTTAACCAGTGAATACAAAACTACAATGTGATTCTCCAAAATCGATCTTCCTCTTTCCTTCAAACTCTCAATTTCAGTTTAGCTTGCTTTTCTAGAAATGTCCCATTAGATCGAATCAAACTCATGACCATTCGCAACATCCTAAGATAGCAAACACTAAATAGAAATCTTGAGAATAAGTAAGAGTCATGAGGGGACTAAAAATTGAGAAACTCTTTTCCTCAAGAGTCTCACACGACATAAAAGTTGAGATCAAACTTTTGTCACTCTTATTGGTCATCACATGCATACGTAGTATGAAATACGTATTATGGTATTAACTCCTTTCCCATGGAGCGTATGTCTACACCTTCAATACCGTACAGATGATAGTTCAGACATACCCAATGTCTAACTTGAGTTCACGTATATACTCATTCACAAAAATTCATTAGAACTCACATCTGGCATCATAGACAGATAAAGTAAAATATGTGGGGTATTTTACTTTCAGACATAGTAAGTATTATGTCCTCATCTTAACACTCCGTTAAAGCGATATACGTGTTTTAAGCTTGAGCTCTCAATTATCACCTAGATAATAAGCTTAAAAACAGTCTCATCTCTATTTATCACATAGTAAATAGAGGCGATTACCCGTGTGAGTAGGCTAATCTTATATCTGTCCGACATACTTTCTCAACTTAAAGTAATGCACTTAGCATTAAGATGCATAAAGATCAAACAAAGATTCATAGGCATTAACGATGAAAACACAAATTCATCAAATGTGAACACTTAGGGAAATTGCAATATTCAGTACATCAACCTCTACGCAATCCTAGAGATTTCACATGGCCACAAAAACACATCTCTAGGTACTGGCTTTATCATAAGATCTACTACCATTCTATGCGTAGTATGTACTCCAAGTTCACATCTTTTCGTGCAATCATATCTTTGAGAAAATTATACTTGGTATCTATATGTTTGGTCTTGCCATGATATTTTGGATCTTTGGTGTACGTTATAGCTACTTGGCTACCACAGTTAACCAATAATCAATTTACAGCACTTCCAATAACACCTAAATGATCCAAAAATCTCTTAAGCCAAACACTTTTTTATACTGTTGCTGATAATGCCACGAACTCAACTTCCATCGTGGACAAGACTATACACATTTGTTTCTTACTAATCCAACATATGGTGTCATTATTCGGTAAGAAAACAAACCCAGAGGTAGATTTCCTTTCATCTAAATCTCCTCTCTAATCAACATCAAAATAGCCTTAGAGTCGCAGATCATTTCCTTAATAACTCAGCGTATAATCAGCAGTCCCCTTTAAATACCTCAGTATTCTCTTAACGGCTTTCCAACATGCTTGACCGGAGTTGGATTAGTATCTACTTACCATTCCAACTGCAAAACATATGCCAGGTCTTGTACACATCATAGCGTACATCAAGCATCCAATAGCACTAGCATAAGGAACATGTTTCATTTGTTCATTCTATTGTGGAGTCCTTGGACACAGTCTATGGCTCAATCCTTCACCTTTTGCAATAGGAGTTTTTATGGGTTTACAATCTCAAAATCTTAACTCCAATAATGTATGCAACATCACCCATGTCTTTCATCTCAAAGTTGGAAGACAACCAACTCTTGACAGTATTAACAAACTCCATATTGCTTCCAGCAATCAGTATATCATCAACATATAATGATATGATCACAAACTGATCCTTGGATCTTTTGATATATACACATTAATACTCATCAATCATTGTAAAATCATATGCCATTGTGGCATTATGAAAATGTATATACCATTGTCTCGATGACTGCTAAAGGCCATATATCGACCTCAAAAGTCAACATACATTTTCTTCTTGGCCTTTTACTATGAAACCAGCAGGTTGTTTCATATATATTTCTTCCTCTAATCTTTATTGAGGAAAAAAGTCATTACATCCATTTGATGTAACTCAAGATCCAAACTAACCACTATTGCCAGAATAATGCGAATCGAGGTAAATCTCACTACAGGAGAAAATGTATCTTCATAATCAGTTCCTTCCTGTTGATTATACCCATTCGCCACAAGGCGAGCCTTATGCCTTTCTATCGAGTCATCAGTCTTTTGCTTTATTTTGAGAACCCACTTGTTCCCAATAGCTCTGCGTCCTTTTCGAAGATCAACCAGTTCCCAGACTAGGTTTGATTTCATTGACTCCATTTCCTCTTCCATTGCATGAATCCATTTTTCTTTACTAGGGCAACTCAGAGCCTCATTAATATTTCTTGGCTCATTCTCATTTTGTGGAGCAACCATAAAAGTTTCCCCTTCAATGTCAAAACGTCGACCGGGAATACTTTGGCACTTGTTCACCGTATGAGAGATTGTACACTTGGCACATCATTTCCCATTATACTCCCACTAGGATTGGATAATGATGATGTCGTCTCATCATCTGGTTGTAATTGAGAATGAGTTGAATTCAATTCTTCACTTCTCATATTACTCCCACTTGGATGAACTCCACTAATATCATTATCTTGATCCAAGATTACAAATAATCTTCTCCTATTTTGCCCTTCTTAGGAGATTCATCCACAAGAATGTGACATCCCGTGATTCAAATTCAGTTATACTCCCACTTTCCTACTCACCTATGAACACATACCCTTTCGAGTGTTCGGAGTATCTCATTAAAATACTCTTCTTTTCTTTTTGGACTTAATTTCCCAAACTTGTGAGAGGACTCATGAGTACAAGCAGCACAACCCCATGGCTTAAGAAAACTTAAGTCCGATTTTCTACTCGTCCATAACTCATATGGAGTGGAAATAACTGATTTGGAAGGCACCCGGTTAAGTATATAGGCAGCAGTTAACAACGCATCACACCAAAAAGTAATAGGTAAGTTAGCATGTGCCATCATGGACCTAACCATTTCCAGTAGGGTTATGTTTCTTCTCTCTGCAACACCATTTTGTTGAGGAGTATATGGAATAAACAACTGTCTTTCTATTCCTTTTTCATCACATTATTTTCTGAACTCATCAGATAGATATTCTCGACCTCGATCGAATCTTAATACTTTTATTTTCTTGTCAAATTGATTTTCTGTCAGGTTCATAAACCTTTTAAAACAACTTATTACTTCATATTTATGAGAAATCAAATAGACATATCCGAATTGAGTATAGTCGTCTATTAAAAGTGATGAAATAAACAGTCACATGCCTTCCTCTCACATTCATAGAACCACATACATCATAATGGATTAAATGCAGAGGAAATTCAGCTCTTCTACCTTTTCCAAATGGTTTCCTTGTCATTTTCCCTTCTAAACAATGCTCACATATGGACAAATCAACTTTTTCAATATTGCCCAACAAGCCCTCTTTGGCTAGTCTTTTCATATGTTGTTGGCCAATATGACCAAGTCTAGCATGCCACATAATCACATCATTATCATATGAAGTAGAAGACGTGAAACAATGGAATAATAAATATTGACATCACCACAGTCAACATTTAGTACAATAAAACCATCCAGAAAGTGACCACAACCATAGTAGTTGTATCCAAATACAAATCTACACCTCTATTATGGAAGTTCATACCAAAAACCAAGCTTGACCAACACCAAAACAGACACTTAAATTTTGACGAATCTCCGGAGCATATAGAACATCATGTAGGAACAAGGTGCGTCCACCACGCATGTTCAATTGGTAGGTGCCAATCCCTTTAACTTCATCTCTGGAGTTATTTTCTACATAGATGCACTTAGTTCCAGTTGGTACTCGTCAAAATTCCACGAAAAATTCTCTATCCTTTGCTATATGGTCTGTCGTATCTGAATCTACAGTCCATAAAGGATTGGATTCAGCCAATAATACAGAACTTGGCACATTCTCAAATGTACAAGAGGTGTATACCTTCTTTGGCTCACGACAATCGCGAGCATAGTGACCTCTCTTGTCATAATTGTAACACCTCACTCTTGACATTTTCTTTACTTGAGGACATTTTCCTCTTTTGTGTTGGTTAACTCTTGATTTCTTTCAATAAGAACTTGATCCTTTGCATTCCCACATATTGAATGAATCAATACGCTTGCGCTTAGAGCTCGAAGCGCTTTCTGAGCTAGAACCAGCATAGAAAATATCTATTTTCGGCTCAAATGCCGTTATGCGGTCCTCAGCTAGCTCAAGGTGGCGCACGGCACCCTCAAGATCTTCCATAATATGGTCAAGAGCTTCTAGTGCTTCTTGCTTTTTCCAGCACATATTGAATCTTCATATTCAATATTTCACAATTGTTGCCGTTCATATCAGCAATTACGTTCTTAGTTGCTGAAACCATCGATCTGAACACATCAGACATACATACACGAATAATTAATGCCTATCATTTATGCATCCCTATTTGCATAGACCAATTATATTAATGAATAATTTCAAGTAAGGCTTCAGAATCAAAAGGTCACTATGTTTCCAATCATCCTCTAAAATCCTAACTCAAAAATTATTATTAATATAATTATCTTATGCAAAATAAATTCAATGAAGTTACAAAAACTTCTATAACTACCCACAACTAATTACCCACAGCAACCAACAATGACAGAAAGCAACAGATAACTAACATCCAATAAAACAATAATGCTTTCACATAATACAACTATACATTACACTAAGCAATATATAGAGAAATATCAACATGGAAAGAGATATTTACACCCATAAAACATCTCATAATTAATCTAAGAAATAATTAGGGAATTTCCCTTCTAATCTATCAGTCAAAACATTTGAGAAAACTGAAGGCACATTTGCCAACCATGGAAAAACTTTTGGAAAGCTTTCATGTTGCCACAAAAGCGCATTTACTTTACGCCATGTGGCGCTCAATCTAAGGCTTGAAGTTTTGGCCAACTCAATCCTATAGTACTCTCTTACTAAAGCTTCCACTAGCCTCCTATAACCCGGGACCACGTTGACCTCCCATAGCCGATCTAACACTACTTGACATTTTGGTGGAAGAGTGTTTATTAAAGCCGGCACCTTCTCAAAATCCGGTATAAGATAACCATTCCAGATGATTTCCTGTATCATCTGATTGACCTTAACCACATTTGATACTAAATCACCGTCATGCCACCGATAATCAGCTAACTCTGTCATCAGTCTTTTCAATCTTGCATTTCCCTCCTCCGTTCTCGGGATTGCAGGTATCCATGCATAACGCATCATAGTTCCTGCAACAAATGCAGCACTAAAAAATGGATTACTCATAATCCATAATTTACATAAGGGAAAATACATAATTTTCCAAAATTCATGCAACAAATGCAGAATAAATAATGGATTACCTATAACCCACACAAATATAATTGAAAAAGAAACAAATTCCTTTTTTTTTTTGGTCAACGGTCAACGGTCAAGTCAACGGGTCAACGGCGGTCAACGGGTCGACGGTCGCCGGTCGCCGATCGTACCGGCCGGATCGGTCGAGCTGGTTGGGCCTGTTCGGACGGACCGACCGACACGTGCCTTGCACGTGGGCAGCTGATCACGCGCCAGCGTCCGCGGACGCGCACGTGCTCGCGTCGGTCGCGCGCGTGCGGGCGACGCATGCGCCTTCCCTGCGACTTGGCGCGTGCTTCGCTCCGGCTGTGCGTGGGGGCGCGTCCAGTGGCCGTTGGCGGCATTCCGCCACTCGTCGCGATCGTCTCGACGAGCCCTTCCATCCTACGCCATTAGAAACCAATTTCAAGTTACAGAAACTCGAAAAAATGGAGGAACAGTGCTCGGGTGTAGGGATTTCTCGTCCCGATCGGTGTCGGCCGAATAATTTCGTGAAAATTCAATGTAAAATCATCCATTAAACATGAAAGGGGTCGGGATAACATGAACTAGGGCTCTGATACCAATGTTGGGAATAACGGATCCCCAAAAACTGGATTCGACACTAAATCGAACCCCTAAAACGAATGAGGAAGTGAAGCCCGGGAAAATCACGTATCACCAATCCTAAAGCACACCACGGATTCGAGCGTACCTTGTTAGCCACAGATTAGATACCAACGCCAATAAGAGGAAGAAAATCTGGCCATGTTCGATCCGATGCCGCCTTGAAGGGAAGAAAAATGCTTACCGTTTTTCTTGAGAGAGAGAGCGCGCGAAGAAGGCAAGACGTACGTAAGTTTTCTATTTTCCAACCGTCGTCTTCTCTCTCTCTCTCCTCCCTTTTATACCTTCTCCCTTCCACGGGCCCTATCCCCGTGGGCCAGGCCTTTCGGGCCCAACTTGGGCGAACGGGCCTTAAGCACATTTCATATAAAACCATCAAGGGTAAATGAGGAAAAAAGGAAGAATTGTGGCAGAAGAGATGGAAGTCAAAGTCGGCCGGAGCAATAAACTCGAATAAAAGAATAAATTAGGTTAGAACTTCTTGATTTTTTTCTCTCCCTTTTGATTCGTTTTTCATTTCTGCTATTGATTTTGTCATTTTGAGCTTAGGTTGCCACCTAATAGCCAGAAATTTTGTAACATTTGATATGATATGCAAATACACATTACTTGTGTATATCTCGAAAATTCCCACTTTTAGACATTGTTTTTTGCTGGCTTCCAAAAAAATGCCCTTCTATTAATCTTCTGAGCGTTAAAAACTACAAAATACAAACTAAAAAAGTCAGACTGTGAGAACAACTTTTGTTTGCTCTTTCTTTTGTTTTGCATTGCATATTGGTCCTTCACCTATTTTTGTATGCTGATAGCTAATTTCAAACACCAAGTTGCTTCAAAGGTCATAGTTGAAACAAGCATATACTGAAATGTAGAGGCAAAAGAAATTATGCAGGTTCTCAAAACTCTGGTGGTTGACCGCGGGGACATCACCCGATCCCAGTATGTTGAGCATTTTGATGGCGATGATTTGGCCGCTAGCCAGGCTCCCGAACCAGCCCTTTCTGATGCAGTAATTTTCGATGCAGTCATCGGTAGCCTTGGCGATGTCATTGAATGTGAACTTCCCTTCCCTTCCCTTCCCCATATGATCGACTCGGATTTCTCTTACTTCACAAGACTCTTGACCTCTTCATCGAATTCTTTGTTTTGCCACCGAAGTGCCAGAATCACAGCAATTGAAGTCACCAGAAGTAGTAAGCAGCAGACACCCAGGGTCACACCAATAAGAACCTTTTCCCTATGGTCGGGTCAATTATCGCTCATCCCATAAGGAGATAATCTAGTCGCATTTCCACACAAACCCGGATTCACGATTAAAGCACTTCCCCATGCTTGTTGGGAGAGGCGACCACTACGAACCGCACTGATCGGCTCATTGTACGATAAGTCTATTGAGCTTCAACTCCTCATGCTGGTGAGAGGAGCTAGGATCATACCCGACAATTTGTTACGCAAAAGATTGAGATTTTCCAATTCAAAGTTGAGCTTTGCTAAATTGGAAGGAATTGATCCTGCTAGAGAATTGTGGCTCAAGTCCGTGAGATTGTCAGAATTTGAACAAGTTCCCCAGCTCTGGCGATATGACATCCAACATATTGTTGTTGCTCAAGTTCAAGCTCGGTAAATTCTTGCATTTCGCTAGCTCTTCTGGTATGCTACCGCTCAATGCCTTCTCCCCGACAAATCAAGATATTCTAGCTTCGATAAGTTTCCTAACGAGGTGGGAATATCTCCAGCCAAATGGTTGTAGCTCAAGTTCAGCTTAATCAACACCCTCAGACTTATCGAATCATCGGGAATTTTCCTGGTCGATTCATTGCCATATGGAGTCAGATCGCGCAATTGAGACAATTTCCCAAGCTCCAGTGAGATGCAGCTGCAGATTTTGTTACCATCTATCTGCAAATTCGTGACATTCGCGCACTCTCCCCATTCTGCGGAGAGATTCCCGACAAATCGGTTGTTGCCGAGGGCCCGAGGCTTATAAAGTCCGGGATTGAGATAAACTCCAAACGCACTCATGACATCTCGCAGTGGAACCGATTGCTGTCCAGACGGACTCTCGTTAGCCCCGAGATAATTCCTAAGCGGTTGGGCAGCGGCTCGGTGAAGTTACTCCCATCGACCACGAGATATCAAAAAGAGCAAAGCCACTGCATATATCTGGCGGCAGCTCTCTGGTGAAGTTGTTGTTCGAAAAGCTAACGTTGCCTAGAGAATCGCTGTACTTGCCGAAATCACGTGGTATGCCTCCCGAGAAATTGTTCATGAACAAAGAGATGGACTGTAAGTGATGCTACGTCATGGCTTTTTCCTTCCCAGCCCCGGTCTCCTCTTCTTCAACTTGAAGTGCCTCCTTGGTGGTATACTTGCTCGTCATCTTGCAAACCGACCTTCATCACCGACAGCCTCTCAAACTTGACCTCGTAATTGTCACACCCTAAAACTACAAAGAATGGGGATGACACGGCCATCCTTTTTTACAAAGGACGCAGCCTCAAATACAACCAACAAACTGATATTAACTTATATATATCTCAAACCATATATATATAGATAAACCAACAAATTGGTTGCAACATCAAAGTTTCTATAATCCACCAAAAGAAGAAAAGAGATATATGTTTAAAACTCAAACGATCCAACTACTTGTAAGTATCATTTGCACCACTTCTTTAAACCATACCAAAAACAAAATAGAACTCCCCAAAGGTTTCCCACCGACTACGCACTTGCTCTATTCGCCGCTAGCTGAGGAACCTGAAAAGATTAAAGGAGGAATGGGATGAGCAACCATAGCTCGGTGAGTAGTACATATCTTCTAAGCAGATTGAACAATCACTATGCATGTATACAAAACAATACCAAATTTCATAACACCAATTCAATATATAAATTACATATCGAATCATATGAAAGTTATTTCTCATCATCAAAACTTTATACTAATATGGAATACTCATTTAAATCGCCATCAAAAGTCAAGTATCAATGGTCGAATCCATTGAATAATCTCCATCAAAAACACATATCAATGATCTATCCATTGATCAATCTTTTGCTCAATAACTAACCATGGTCACGACACAACGCCTTGTGACAAGGCGACCAAGATTCTCCCATTGGCAAGGTCTCCACCTACAAAGCCGGTAGCTAGGCCCAGAAGGATATCCTAAACCTGGTATGTATACCCCAAAAACCCCTCACTGGGTTCACAGTCATATTGAGCATAAATAACCATTCTCCAATACCAGAAATCAAATCCAGAAATCAATATCTTAAACAAAACAAATAACATTTTGCAACATAACTTATCATCCATTTCATATCCGTTTCTCAAATCATCATAAATATTTCCATAAATCAGTCGCAAAGCAATTTCATATATATTTCTCCACAAACCTTGTATAACATGTTTTTCAAACATTTAAAATCAACCAAAGAGTAGCAATTGCTCGATCTGACTTTTATGCAATAAAAATGTTCTTCTTGATTCAATATACATACATACATACATACTTCAAGACATGATTTTATAAAACCAAAGAAGATATAGTACCACTCACCTCGTCGTCGACGACCAAACGGCGAACGATACTCGTATCGTCGAACTCAAGGTCCTATCAAATAACCGAGAAAAATGTTAAAATCTAATAAAACTTTGTCTCCACTACGAAACAACTAAATTACGCCTTAACTCTAACAAAAGGACTTCTACGCGCTAACAAATCGCATAACCAAAGCGATTGTTCAAGCCATTCGCAACACGAAGTTTAAGTACAAAACTTGATTGCGCCTTAACTTTCTCTTCCGAACCCCGATCCGAATGTACATATAGTCATTAGAGAGCCCTTGACACATTTACAAGAATCCCAACTTGACCGTCCCAAAATCAAGCCGAAAAATGACAAAATACGGCCCGAAGCTGCTGGACGCGTACTGTTCACTGCACGCGGGAAACTTTGAAATTTTGTTTCGGACAAACCATAAGCTCAAATCACGATCCGTAAAATCCCACGGTTCCACAACACCCTCAGCTACCATTCTTACAAAAATACGCAGCTCAACGACTCCAAATTAGACTTCGCCGCTCGGTCTTCCAAAAATTTCGAATTTAAGTCCTAAATCCAAAAGTTACTTCAATCGGACAGACGAGGGCTTGATCTCTTACCGGCTGCTGTGTTATGGAGTCGAGTCGGCTTGGCGAGGCATCCGAGGCGTGCACGTGCCAAAATTTCTTATCTTTTCCCCCTTTCTCTTCTTCTTCTTTTCTTTCTTTTCTTTTTGCTTGAGGGAACTCTCAGCTTCTATTTAGCCGAGCCCTCTCCCCTCTCCTTTTTGCTTTACCGACTTTTCGGTTTCTTTTTCAATTTCTTCTTTTGGGGTCCACTAACATAATATTACAGTAATCAATCGACTTGAGTTTGTCGTCCAATGTGTCGCCTTCGATTATCGTCTACCTACACATGATTTAGCACGGGAAAGCAAAGGAGCCAGCAACCATAGTGGAGCAAAAGAAAATGGAAGAGACGATGTAGAGAGAGAGAGAGAGAGAGAGAGAGAGAGGGGGGGGGAGGGAGAGAGACGATTGGAGGGAGCACCGTGATGTCGAAATCAGTGCTGGCGGTGGCGAGGAGGCCGAAGGGGGTGGAAATCTAGGGTTAGGACGGATTGGTCTCGTGCCAATTCATCTGGATAGTGCCTCCTTCATATCTCCTCCGCTCGCTCCGCCGCTTCCTTCCTTCCTTCCTTCCTTCCTTCCTTCCCCCTCTCTCTCTGAAATCGAAGCCTTCTTCCTTCATTTCTTAGCGAACGAAATCGATTAATTCGTGGAATTCGTGAGATTCATGCGCTCTCCCCATTCGCGGAGAGATTCCCGACAAATCGAGTGTTGAGGCTCATTAAAGATCAGATCCGGGTAAACTCCGAACGCACTCGTGAGATCTGCAGTGAATAGATTCCCTTCTAGAAGGACTCTCGTTAGCCCCGGACAATCACTCAAGCAATCGGGGCAGCGGCCTGGTGAAGTTGTTCCCATCGACCGCGAGATACCGAAAAGCGAAGCTGCCGCACAAATCCGGCGGCAGTTGTGACATCCAGATTTTCGGATTCTAATTTTGACTGGATAAATAGGGCCGTTTTTGTTCAGATGAAGTCGGGGATTGTGAAATTGAGTATGAGGGATTCTTGGATAAAGAAAATAATCAATTTGATAAGTGAGACATCAATAAGTGAGTCATTTGAGAGAAATTCAAGAGGGATATTGGATGCAAAAATGCAAGAGGGGAATCAAGAATTCTAATATGAAATTATTTTGGGAATATATGAGCTTATTCAAAAGAAATTGAAATACGAATTTTCTATTTGAGGAAATTCTTTTCTTTTGAATTTATCCTCATTTCCCCCTTTCCTTATGTGGCCAAACACCTTTCCCCCTTTCTCTCTCTTTCTCTCTTTCTTTTTCCTTTTTCTCCTTCTCTCCCTCTCTTTTTCTTTTCCCCCTCGTGCGAATTGCCCCCCTTGCTGCCGGTTCCAACTTTGCTTCCTCCACTTTTCCTTTTACTTTTGACTTTTCAAACCCTCACTCTCTCTTATCTCTAACTCTCTCTCTCTATGGATTCCCTCACTCTCTCGACATCTCTCTTCTTCCCCCTCTCCGCGTGCCGAACGAGTAGAAACAGGAACGAAGACAGCACCTCGCCGTCGCGCTGGAGCACCGCCGCCGGGACGCCATCCGCACCACCCCGCACGCCGTGCGCTCCGCCACCGCCCCTTCGCGTTTGCCGTCCCGCGTGCGCCATCCAACTCCCAACCGCCTCGTTCAGCTCTATCTTGGCAAGACGGGCCACGATCCGCACACCTCCGCCACCGTTGGCCACCGCTCGGCCTCGCCAAGCCACCACCCGCTCTCCCGACCTCTTGCCGCCCCAAACCCTCTCTCTTTCTTGCTGTTTTGTGGCCGAACCAGCAAACCCACGGAGTGGCTATCCAGCTATTCGTGGGCCGTTTTGGGCCGTTTCCGGGCCCCGAACCCGAGGCCTGCTTTGGGAAGAATTGTTCCTCGCGTCGCCACCATCGAATTGATCCGATTTGCGTGCGATTTGCTGAGTAATCTCACTAATTCCGGATTAGTTGACTAATTATGCTTTAGGTTGTTAGATTAGAATAAATTAGCAATTATTAGTCAATTGTGATGCGATTTAAATAAATTGATTGTGCAATTAACAAGTAGACGTGGTCTACTATTTATTGGAAGCATCTCGGGAATTTTCCGACCCCTAATTGGGCTTCAATTTGGCGATTCGGGCCTAAGTGAGATTTTTGGCATTTAAATATTAATTTTCGGAATTAAATTAAATAATTAATTATTTTCCGAAAATTAAAGGGAGATGGTCCGGAACCGGAATATTATGCTGATGACTGTGGTGAAGTCCGTTTATTTAATCAGGCTTTATTTTGAGCTAAATTGAATTTTTAATATTAATTATTTAATTTTCGAAATTAATTAATTATTTATTTATTTTCCGAAAATTCAACTGGGATGGCCCCCTGACCGGAAATTTATGCTGGTGATCGTGGTGCAGTCCGTTTATTTAATTGGGCCTTATTTTGAACTAAATGGAATTTTTAACGTTAATAATTATTTCTGAAATTAATTAATAATTAATTATTTTCGGAAATTAAGATTGAGATGGCCGACGACCGAAATCGTATGCTGATTATCGTGGTGCAGTTCATTTATTTAATTGAGCTTTATTTTGTGCTGAATTGAATTATTTGTGAAATTGTGAATTATTCTTTAATGGAATAATCTTTGATTAATGATTGGAAAATAACCGGGTGTCGGTTGACAGCACCAAAAGTGTTTTGGTGGACTATAGAAAATGTGGGAGTTATGGAAAGGAAAATATTATATTTTGGCTAAGGCCGACCGTGTCCCCACACACGGCTATTTTATCGAGAAGGATATCGGATGGAATGGATTGAATGGTTGGATAGTATACTATATCATCCTACGGGCTCTGATATGTCAGCTTAGCGAGAGCAGTATACTGGTGTACTATATCAGCCTACGGGCGATATGTCGGCTTAGCGCGAGCAGTACACTTTATCAGCTTAGTGTGAGCATCGGGGGTATGCTATATTAGCCTACGGGCGATATGTCAGCTTAGCGAGAGCAGTATACCGGTATACTATATCAGCCACCCGGGCGATATGTCGCCTGCTTAGCAAGAGCAAAGTATACCTTAACCCCGTCGCCTTAGTGCGAGCTATACTATCTATATATCAGCTTAGAGTGAGTAGTCCTGGACTATGGTCGGACTTATAGATAGTATTGAATGTGCCGACCAAGCATGGGTCGTGATGGCATGTAATCGACTAGGTCGATTGATCATTGCTTGATCTGATGTTGTGAATTGACCGATTGATTGGAAATGACCATGAGATGGTCTGATTGACTTGTAATCGACCAGGTCGATTGATCGATGATTCGATCTGAGTGTGATTCAATGTGATTGATCATTGCCTTGATTTGATGTTGCGAATTGATTGACGGATTAGAAATGACCGTGAGTGGTCTTGTTGGCATTTAATCGACTAGGTTGATTGATCGATGCTTCGATCAGTGATATGATTGCTTGGGTGCCTATTATGAATTGTACTGACTTGCAGGTGGGATATGAGGCCAAGGTACGTCTTCTGCCCTATGCGTGTATAGGCAGCCTATAGTATAATAGTTTACTAATTGGGCTTAGTGGGGTAGAACTCGCTGAGACGTAGTCTCATCCCAGTTTGGGGAAAAACATTTCAGGACCCCGATGAGGAGCTAAGGAGGAGTCTAAGAATGAGAACTCGAAGGTGAATCTTAGAGAGAATGATTTTTGGAAGAAGAAGATAATCTCCGGATGGGCCTTAAGTATGTCCTGGATGGGCTGAGAGTCTATCTTCTTTTGAGAATTTCTTTTGAAGTGAATATTTATGAATTGGTTTGTGTTTTGTGTAAAAGTTTGGTTATAAATTTCAATATGAAAAATATGGCCCTGCTTTTCTATCCCATCGTTTTATTGTCTGGGGATTTATAACTGCTTCCACTTGTGCTTAATAAATGAAAGGGTCGGCGATACTAGTCCTGGGATATCGCATGATAAAATCGACCAACATGAGAAGGATGTGTGCGTGCCTGAGGATCGGGACGTGACATCCAGTTTAAGTGGTATCAAAGCAATGGTTAGGTATTGGAGTGATAAGGTGCGATGACCTATGGGATAGTAGTAGGAAAGGCCTTTAAATTCATGCTAGTGCATGTCTGTGTTAGCTCGATGCTAGAATTGATTGTCGTGTGAGGATCGCTCATCTTCTAATCTAGTGTGGATGTGGAAGACGAGTTTTAGTGTAAAGACTGAACCATGAGCGAGCAGGAGCTGAGAACTCCTAGTAAGAGGATAATGTCCTCTGTGACTCGGGATAATGCACTGACAAAGGTCGGTACCTGAGGTGGTTGTGGCAGAGTGTCGGCTCTGGCCAACTCGAGTGTAAGAGTACCACTGTAGGTTGGTACTAGTGTAGCAGCGTCGAATGATCCTAAGCTCAATAGGATCGTTCTGATACAAGTATTTCTTGGGATCTGGATGAGCCTGTGAGGTCAGAATCAAGTTGTTGCTGTTGTTGCTACCTTGCTGAGGTCTAACCTGGAAGGATGATCAGGGAATATATTTCGATATTTGAGTCCAGATTCAGCGAAGCAGATTGGGAATTCAGTCAGGGTAAAGACTGATGTTGAGGGAATATTCTATTCCATCCAATAAGAGGGGTGGCATAGTCAGGTTAGCATTCAGAGTAATGGAACATGTTGTTCTATGGAAGATGGTATGAATCAGTCTCGTGTATTTTGATGACAGAAAATTGTGGTAAGTGTCGCCAGTATAGACAGTGATTTATGGTGTATTCGCATAAGAAGATGGAATCTTGACAGCGGTTACTGCTGTCACTGTTGGTAGGACAGTTCAGGAGAAGTGCGCCATAGAACGCACTATGGAATTTCTGGGATAGGTCTCTGGTACAAGAAATAGTGCAACCTAGCACTTGACAAGAGGTAAAAGACTCACCAGATAGGTGTCGAAATTGTGGAAGAAAACCTGAATGAATTCAGTATCCAGGTATGGTGAGAAGAACAGAAATGGAACCGACCTAGCACTAGACAGAGGAAGAATGTTTTGGAGAAAATTCTATCAGAGTATCGTAGCAGAGTTTTGATGAAGTTTGGGGAACTTCAGTTTATTGAAATAAGTGGAAGAAAGGGGAATCACTAGTTATTGTTGTTTGAATTGATAGAACCAAAAGTACGGATGTGAAGATTGATGAATGAGGAATTCATACATATTAGTGCATCGCTTTAAGGAACATCAGCTTTGTGGAAAGAGAAATGAAGATGGTTCATTGCAATCATGCATCAACCATTGTCAACTTAATTGGGTGACTTGTTGTGAAGAGTGTTGATGTCTTCAAGGATCGACTTGAGGACAGGTTATTGTTAGTTAAGAACCAGGAATGAGGTTATATTGAAGACAACATTTCACACTTGATTTAACCCTTGTGAGAATAATGTAAAAAGCCAATTGATTTGATGAACGCTCCAGTTGTCATAGATTTGACAAATCGAGTGTTCAAAGAATATCTAGATCAATGGTGATCGTATGGTGTAACGACATTATAGGGTGTTCATTAAGTGTTGAGAATCACGAGATGCCCCTAAGAATGGTCGTGTGGTTACAAGTGTAAAGGAATCTTCATGGACCAGCCAAGATCGAATCGCTTGTTAATGAACCGAGACCGACATCAATGTCAAAGATCGAAGGCGTGGGGATCGGACAGGTTACTGTAAGGTTCGTGAAAGAACTTTCAGCATCGTATCATCGGGTTTGATCTCTTAAGAAAGAAGAGAAATTCATCAGCATAGACAAGTATGATGATAGTTTCCAAAGCTCAAAGGACGAGGTATGTATTGATACAACATGAGAAGATTGTTGTATAACCGTCCGGCTAATTGAGACCCGACAAGTTGAACATGAAATAGTGTCGTGAATCAGAATTTTGGCAGAACTATAATGATGTTATTTGGTATTATCTTGGGAGAATGAAAGAAGTAATTTATGTGTTGAGCCAAGAGTCTTCGATTATATATAGTTTGGCTAAAGTATAAACTTTACTTAAAAAGGGTTCGAAATTTGGTTTTCAAATTTGAGGTAGGCTACCTTTTGAATTTTATAGCCACCCTCAAGATTGAACCAAATGTTAAAGTTAGAATCGATGCCTAGTTGATAAGCAAAGATGTTCAGAAGATCTTATAAGAGGATACTAGCAAGAAAGAATCTGACTTTAAGATTTATAAGAATGGAAAGTTCAGGTTTCATGAGTGATTGAATACACTTGACAGTGTAGCACT